>NC_057811.1:364203430-364209055 GCF_018294505.1 Triticum aestivum | reverse complement strand
CCTGGCACTTCTGAAGATAGTATCTCTCTTCATCGGTGTCATCGTACTCATCGTCGGAACACGTCTATCGAGAGGGAACCACTAGTAGAAAAAGGGTCATCTGTCCCGGTTGGTAAGGGCCTTTTGTCCCGGTTGTTGAACCAGGACTAAAGGGTCGTTTCTAATGCCCTAGCCCTTTAGTCCCGGTTCTTACACGAACCGGGACAGATGGGCCTCCACGTGGCCGCTGCGGCCAGCCCAGGCAGGAGGGCCTTTGGTCCCGGTTGGTGACACCAACCGGGACTAAAAGGCATCCACGCGTCAGCATTTCAGTGGCTGGGGTTTTTGTTTTTTTAAAGGGGGAGGGTTTAGGGGGTAATTTAGGGTGTGTAAGCTAGCTAACAGAGAGAACTGTCCTCTCTTATTTCTGTGCTTGATTTACCAACGCTACTGCTATGCCTAAACATGGCTTAGATTAAAGTGAAGGCAACATGTGGTGCATGTCGAAAGTAATATTAATCCTAACTTGATCAAGTTTGGATTAGTACTACTTTCGACATGCACCACATGCTTGTTGCCTTCACTTCATTCCAATCCATGTTCATTTCACCCACTGATATATAATAACTCTTCATGCCCGCATCATGCATCATCATAATAACAAGTCCTACTAATCATCATCATACAACTTCTACTCGTTATTAATAACAAGTCATACGATCATCATCCCCATAGTCATCGAACCAACCCTACTTAATTGTTATCAGTATTAGGTAGGACCTAAATACCCTCTTTAAGGTAAAATAACATAAAACAATATAGACCCCGACTCTCCATTATGAAGAATGGAGATCATCCTGTCTCCAATTTTTGCGCTTCGCTTCCTTTTGCTTCCAAGAACCTCCTTGCGACTGTCCATACATTTTTTCCATTCTTTGATTTTCATGTCTCCACTTCTTTTAGAAATCCGATATGGACAGTTGAGATTCGTAGGATGACCTGGTTGTATGTTCAAAACATCAAGCCTACCATTCTGATACATCAAATGAGGCACACAATCCTCTGGGATTATCTGTTGAAAAACATAGTAATAACTTCATAGTTAGCAATGATGTACTAGTTTTAGAAGTATGCAAAAGATGCACGGATGTCGTAATAGTAAGAAATCTTACCAGGGTATCTCCATAGTAGTTACCATAGTTCAACACATGCACTAGTGGCACGTATTGACCATAATGTGGAGGAGTTTTACAATAGATATTGTAATTCTCAAGATCAGTACAAAATCCGACCACATGAGTTTTCTCCTTATAAGTTAACTCAGAGCCATCGGTGTGGTAGGTTCTGTCTACCATGTTCCGCACATTGTTTGAACAATCAAAATAAGCTGTCAATGAAAATAAGCTGTCAACTATTTTGAAATGAACAATATAAATTAGCTAATAACTATGTTTGAGAAACTCACATAGCGGTAGAATTGGAGGCGTATCAACAAGGACCCAAATGTCCATATTGTCTTGCTCGATGTCAGGATCACCAAGATCCATGGTGACAAGCATACCCTCATCAAAACCATACATCTTGCACAATGCTTCCCAATTTTTGCAACCAAAATGGGTTACGCTCTCAGAATTATACAGATTTACTTCAAAATCTATATCATGATGGGTCCTTAGGTGAATTTTCTTTGTTTCCATACTTTCATGATCTTCAAAACCCATCCTCTCCAAGACGTAGCGTCTTGCATGGCATGGGATAAGCTAGTCAAATTGTAAAAGATGAAAAGTACACGTTGAAATAGTTGAAGTCGTGCTTAATTACAAAAAATAACACTTGTCGTCGTTGCATATCGTTTCAACATCGAAGGTCTCCTCCAGCTTAATACTGAAGCGCCGATCTTCGTCCAGGTGAGGCCTGTCGCACTGACCTCGGTCGTCGTGGCACCTGTCGCACTCCCCCGGGAAACTTTCGTTGTCCGAGTACGACATTTCCTATGTTCATAATTCAAATATTAAACGTCTACAATTAAATATATGTACTAAAAACCTAAGTTAGATCATTATTATTCATCACGGGTTGACTATCGGTTTGTCGAGTCTTTTCTTGAAAACTCTCAGCTCACGTGGTGTATACATTCGACCGTTGGTGATGGTCGCTCCTCCATTTGTCCCCGAGTCCATTACACCAAAATGTCTAGCACACGTGAACAAAGGAGAAGCGACCCCCACGACAACAGTCAGGATTCTTCGTCCTCTCATATATATACGGTGGAACTCTCCCTCACTGATTCCTCTCTGACATTTGCGACCGTCGGTGATGGTAGCTCCTCCTTTCGTTCTCGAGTGCATTACACCAAATTGTCTAGCACACGGGAACGAAGGAGAAGCTACCCCCACGACAACAGTCGGGATTCTTCGTCCTCTCATATATGGTGGAGACTCGACATACATAAAGTCAACCCGAAATATCGTTTAATTATGTTTCTAAAAGAGGATTTGGCTGGTCTCACCTCGATGTCGGAGGGGGCGGTGACGGGGACGACGGCGGGGATGATGGAGGGGCCGGGGGCTCCTAGATTTATGCGAAAACAAAAACCCTATAAGCTATCAACTAATCATATGCATATGCCTTGCATAGTGCTCTCCAATTTTAGCATTCAAAGTAGGAGTAGTTTTCCACTTTGAGCATTCAATAAGCAAAATCAAATCAAAAAATAAAGTAGTATTCAAATTAGGATGCATTCAATTATAAGCAAAACTACATCATCTCCATGCGTCCGTACATCGTCGAATATTATCACTAATACACCTCGAATACTATCATACATATAACGTCGCTAGTACAGCTAGAACCGTAGCGCCCGACGGGTGTCGGCGCGGGCGGTGGACACCCAAAAGGACGGAACCATCACAGGATCATAGCTCCAGTGAGATCCCTGAAGAACCTGCCAGGTATTGTCGAACCTGCCCTCCAACGCAACCATGTAGCGACGGACGTGCTGGTCCTCCTCGGTGACACGGTGACGTACCACCTCCGCGGTGTCCGGAAGCCTCGGCACCGTCACTGGCCCACGCGACCGCCACCAAACAAGGCTCGGGTCAATGACGGGCTGGCTCCTCACCAACCTACGCCCACCGGAAGGTAGCACCTCCCAAAACCAGCCCGGCGGAGCCCAGTCCCGGACATGGCCCCTCTGATCAAGCCGGCCTCCTCCGCCGAGTCGATGATGAGGATATGGGATAGGCATCGTCGACGTCGATGCGGGAATAATTGCTTTAACTAAAAAACAAATTTGTTCTATTAATTTCCTTGCTAAAAATAAACTACTTCTATAGTAAAATAAACTAGTTTTGTTAAATCAACTAGTTCAACTACTAATTAAGCACTTACTATAAATAAAATAAAGTAGTACTTACTAAAAATAAACCACTTCTATATATAGTAAAATAAAGTAGTTTTATTAATTAATCAACTAGTTCAACTAAAAATAAACTAACTTTAAATGCACTAACAGTAGAACTAATAACCTAAAATGCACTAAATCAACTAACCTTAAATGTAACTTTTGCAACACAATTTTTTCCTCTCCTCTTCTAACCATTAACATTGAACAAAAATAAAACTATACAGCCTAAAAATGCTATGAACAAAAAAACTATGAACACATACACATACATCCATCCATATACATGCATATCCATCCATCCATACATGCATACATCCATATACATACATACATACAAACATAGGGGCGGCGGCGTGGCGCAGGGGGCGGCGGCAGCCGCGGCAGCGCACGGATCGGGATAGGAAGGGGCTCACTGGGGGCTCGAGGCAGGACGGCGAAGAGGCCGGTGACGAGGCCGGCGATGATGACGGCGACGAGGACGGCGGGCTCGTGGGGGAGGGGTTACGCGCGCGGCGAGGGCTTGGGGAGGAGCGTCTCGGGGGCCGCGACGGCGAGGACAACGTCGACGGCGGGTCAGGGGCGGGGCGACGGCGTCGGGGAAGGGGCTCGGGGCGACGACGACGACGAGGAACGGCCTGGCGGCGTCGGGGGGAATGGGAGCAGTTGGCGAAATTTTCACAAGTGCTACCTTATATAGCAAAACCAATGGTACCGGTTCGTGGCACCAACCGGTACCAATGCCCACCTATCGTCCCGGTTAGTGCCACGAACCATGACCAAAGGTCTCTTTTCGGCAGCCAAAGGGCGGGAAACTGAGGCCTATGGTCCCGGTTGGTGGCACGAACCGGGACCATAGGTGGGCATTGGTATCAGTTGGTGCCATGAACCGGTACGAATGCCCACCTATGGTCCTGGTTGGTGGCATGAACCGGGACCATAGGCCTCGTGCTGGCACGGTGCGGTGGGAAGTTTAGTCCCACCTCGCTAGTTGAGAGGGGCTCGGAGTGGTTTATAAGCTTTGCTGCCGCCACCCTCTCGAGCTCCTCTCTATTGCAGGCTTACGGGCCTAATCTCTACTTTGCCACGCGTGTTGGGACTATTGGGCCTTCTGCGGGCCTGAATCCTGGCCCATTGTAGGGTTTCTAGTCGTATTCAGGCCGTGGAGGTCCAGTAGGTGGCATTTTTTCCTTTTTTCTATTTTTTCATTTCTACTTAAAACTGAATACTTATAGTTTTTTAGTGATTTCTTTTTGCTTTTAGGTCACAAAATTTATAAACTTTCTGTTAGTGCCATTAGTTTTAAAATTTATTTTTTTAAATGTATGTGAATCACTTGTTTTATGAATAAATTTACTATAAAAATAGATTTTTGAGTGATTCCATTTCCTGCTATTTAATATTAATATGTTTTATCATTATACTCAATTTGGTAATTTTAGGTTATTTTAAATATCTATTTTAATCAAAACCAGATTTTGTTAATTTTTTTGCTATTAAATTCTTTTTGCTATTAATATTTTGAACAAAAAATAGTTTGTTAATATAAGTTGCATAAAATTTATATAATTTTAGTTTCAAAAATACTAGAGATTTATATAAGCTTTTTAGTTGACTCCTTTTGCTATTATAGTTTTATAAAAGCTTTTTAGTTCATTCTTTTTGCTATTGAAGAATATTATATTTTTTTAGTTCATCATAACAGAATATTTTAATTGATTTTAGTTCTTTAGTTGATCATAACAAATATTATAGTTTTATGCATTTTATTATTTTTCACGCATTTACTGCTTTTTTGAGGTATAAGACCCGGAAATTGAAAAGCATTTCAAATGAACTCCGAAAAGGTTGAAAATTGGCATGGTATCATCATTTCACCCACATAGCTTGTGCAAGAAAGTTGAGAGGGTTACGGCAAAAACTAGATCCACTTCGTGTACAAAACAGACAATCTCTTTCGAAGTATCAGGATTTCATACGGAAACTCGTCTGTTACAAAGGGATTTCATTTTTTTAAACTTATTTGAACTCCTAACTTTTTGTGTGTTCAAAACGCACCATTCAAAGCCACATCATCAATTTTCAATCCTTTCTGAGTTCATTTGTTATATTTCATGCATTTACTAATTATTTTGAGCTATAGGACCCTAAAATTGAAAAGCATTTCAAAATGAACTCTGAAAAGGTTGAAAGTTGGCATGGTATCATCATTTCATCCACATAGCATGTGCAAGAAAGTTGAG
>NC_057811.1:364202877-364203329 GCF_018294505.1 Triticum aestivum | reverse complement strand
GACAATCTCTTTCAAAGTATCAGGATTTCATACGGAAACTCGTCTGTTACAAAGGGATTTCATTTTTTAAAACTTATTTGAACTCCTGACTTTTTGTATTTTCAAAATGCACCATTCAAAGCCACATCATCAATTTTCAATCCTTTCTGACTTCATTTGTTATTTTTCATGCATTTATTAATTATTTTGAGCTATAAGACCCTAAAATTGAAAAGCATTTCAAATGAACTCTGAAAAGGTTGAAAGTTGGCATGGTATCATCATTTCATCCACATAGCATGTGCAAGAAAGTTGAGAGGGTTACGGCAAAAACTGGATGCACTTCGTGTACAAAACGAACAATCTCTTTCAAAGTATCACGATTTCATACGGAAACTCGTCTGTTACAAATGGATTTCATTTTTTAACTTATTTGAACTCCTGACTTTTTGTGTGTTCAAAATGAACCATTC
>NC_057811.1:364166745-364202867 GCF_018294505.1 Triticum aestivum | reverse complement strand
TGCACTTCGTGTACAAAACGGACAATCTCTTTCAAAGTATTAGGATTTCATACGGAAACTCGTCTGTTACAAAGGGATTTCATTTTTTAAAACTTATTTGAACTCCTGACTTTTTGTGTGTTCAAAATGCACCATTCAAAGCCACATCGTCATTTTTCAATCCTTTCCGACTTCATTTGTTATTTTTCATGCATTTACTAATTATTTTGAGCTATAAGACCCTAAAATTGAAAAGCATTTCAAATGAACTTTGAAAAGGTTGAAACTTGGCATGGTATCATCATTTCACCCACATAGCATGTGCTAAAAAGTTGAGAGGGTCCCGGCAAAAGGTGGATGCACTTCGTGAACAAAATGGACAATCTCTTTCAAAGTATCAGGGTTTCGGACGAAAAGTGATCTGTTACAAAGGGATTTCATTTTCTTGAACTTATTTGAACTCCAGACTTTTTGTGTGTTCAAAATGAACCATTCAAAGCAGAGACTGATTTTTAATGGTGCATATTCAACACATAAAAAGTCTGTAAAGATCGCCAACCCCAACATAAAAAAATGATCATAGATGCCCCTATAGAGAGAATTCAACCTAAATTCATAATAAATTTCTATGAATTTCAGAGAAATTCACTCTAAATTTAGGTCAAATTCCATGTATAAGGGCGCGCCCTTCGGTTGGCGAGGTGGGACTAAACTCTGACCGCAACGAGGACCAACCCTTTAGTCCCGGTTTGTGGCACAAACCGGGACTAATGGTCATGGGCCAGGGGCGAGTCGCATTGGTCCTGGTTCGTGCGTGGAACCAGGACCAAAAGGTCCAGACGAACCGGGACCAGTGGCCCATGTGGCCCGGCCGGCCCCCTAGGCTCACGAACTGGGACTAATGCACCCCATGGGTCCCGGTTCGTGCAGAACCGGGACTAATGGGCTGGCCAGGCCCGAACGAAAGCCCTATTTTCTACTAGTGAACAACCACCGGCAACAGAGAAAGAGCACAATCAATGCAATGCACAATATGATGCATGAATGTGACATGGCAATATGCTGTTGATTGACCTAATGCATCTACGACCAGGGTGGTTTGAGATCATTTGAATCAAAGATTCAAATACAAACTCAAATTATGGGTTTATAAAATGAATTATCATTTTTTGATCTAACAGCAAGCTTAGGTTGTTTAAACATGCATGAAACCAGTATAGATGGATAGATTGGATTGTTCTGATCATTTTCATATATAAATCTTTTCATTCCGAGTTATGGTTCAATTTATATGATTTTTAGAAGTTTAAAGCATTTTCTGGAATTTCTGAATTAATTAAAATCCAGAGAATGTATTACTGCGTCAGCATGACATCTGTGTGACATCATCAGGTCAACAGCATTAGCCCAGGTCAAACCTGACGCTGGGGCCCACATGTCAGCCTCTAACTAGACTAACCTAGCTCAGTTAATACTAACCTAACTTAATTACCGGGGGGGTTATTAGCATTAACCTAAACAGGGTTAGGCCGGCGTTAAGCCGCCGGCGACGACCAGAGCCGGCGGAGCACCGCAGAAACGGGCTATGGTGCCACGTTCGCAGCATGGCTGGGCTCGTTCGAGAGCCCAGACAAGCGCGCGTCAGGCGGTGGTGCCAGCCGGGCCTGGGGTGACCGGAGGCGACAGTGAGGAGCTCGGCCGCGGCGGCCGGAGCCCGGGTGAGGCACGAGCGGCGCTGTGGTGCGCGTGCGGGACAGCTGGAGTGCTGGTATGTGCATGCGCGATGTGGCGAGGGCGATGGACACGCCCGGTGGACCAAATGGTCGCCGGAGGCGCGTCGGCGGCGAGCGCAGGCGGCGCGCATTCTGGCGCAGGCGACGCAGTGTCTACGGCGTGCAAACAAGGCAAAAGAGAGGGGGGTTCGGGACAGGAGCTCACAGTGAGCACGTTGGGCGAGTCGACGAGCTCGGGGAAGCACCGGAGCGAGCGGAGCGGCGAAGGGGATCTCCGGCGGCCGGTGATGGAGATGTCAAAGATGACGACGCTGTGGGGCGTCCGGCAGCGTGCGGTTCGTCGAGGAGGTCGAGGGAGTCGCGGCGGTGGTAATGGACAGCACGGGGAGGCGAGGGGAGCACCGTGGCTGCGGTGGTGCTCGTCGACGTACTCCGGCTGGTTCGGGCGGCCGCGAGGGAGAGAGCAGACAAGAGGAGAGGAGGAGTGGATAGGCTAGGGAGGTCTGGGCGGCGCCGAGGAGAGGCAACGTGGCGTCGCGCTGGCAGGGGAGGCAAGCAAGTGAGCTGGTGGCGTGGCGCTCTGCCCGTGCACGCGCGTCGGCCACACGACTGGCCGACTGGCGCTCTGCCCGTGCACGCGCGTCGGCCACACGCCTGGCCGACTGGCGCTAGGAGGACGACAGCGGTGGTGGGCTGGGCCGGCCAGTGGGCCGCCAGGTAAGCCAGGTGGGCGAGGCCAGGTGAGTTTCTCTCTCTCTCTCTCTCTCTCTCTCTCTCTCTCTCTTATTCTTTCTGTTTTTTCTTTTCTGTCATTTGTTTTGATTTAGTTTAGGAACTAAATCATTTTATTTTCTTCTTATAATTTTGGAAGGGACTAATTGGATTATTCCAAAACCCTTCACCAAAGATCAGTGTTATTGGACATATATTAATTATTTACCAAATATATATCCAATGAAAATAATTATTGATTTAATTCAAAGTCCCAAAATAAATATCTCTGAGATTCCACAATTATTGTTTTGAGTTTTACCTCTTGCCAATATTTTCAGAGACTAAGAGGAACATTTTCTTGGACTTCTTTGAAGAGATTTTAATGTTGTTATTTCTGAAATGATTTCTGAGGCTTTCCACTTTCCCCAATTCAACTTTCAGAAATTATAGACATGATGCATGAGTGCAGATATAGCTATTTCACTCAGGTATTCTAGGGCTGTGACAACTAATGGGACACTTTGGACGCGACAAGACATTCGCTACGCTCTCCAAGAACTATTATTGGCCCAAGATATTTCGTGACGTCTCACGCTTCGCCAACTGATGTTCGAAATGTCGGAAAGCTAAGTCAAAATCTCAATCTCATGGCCTTCACATGCCTCTCCCAATTCCATTTCAACCATGGGAAGATATTAGCATGGATTTTGTGCTTGGTTTTCCTAGAACTAGAAATGGAAAGGATTCCGTGTTTGTTGTTGTGGACCGATTCTTCACATGCTGCAAATCTCTTTTGTAGGGAAATCTTGCGCCTACATGGAGTGCCAAAGACAATTGTCTCGGACCGCGACATCAAGTTCCTAAGCTACTTTTGGAAGACCTTGTGCGCCAAGCTCGGAATGAAGCTACTCTTCTCTTCGGCGTACCATCCACAAACCGACGGCCAAACAGAGGTGACGAACCAAACACTCTCCACTCTACTACGCGTGTTGATCAAGAGGAACATCAAGGAGTGGGAGGCGTGCCTACCTATCGCCGAGTACGCCTACAATCATGCAAGATATTCGACTACCGACAAGTCCCCTTTCGAAGTTGTCTACGATTTCTTCCCATTGTCCCCATTGGACATTCTCCCTCTTCCACTACAAGAGCGCATCAATATGGACGCGAGTGCACGAGTGACCTATCTCAAGAAGATGCATGAAGATACAAGGAAAACCATCGAGCGCCAAGTACAATGACTCGCGACCAAGCTCAACGTCAACAAGCAACCCATGATATTCAACATCGGAGATCTTGTGTGGCTACACCTTCGCAAGTAACGCTTCCCCAACGAACGCAAGTCCAAACTTCTACCACAAGCCGATGGACCATTCAAGGTGCTAGCATGCTACAACAACGATGCACACAAGATTGACCTCCCGCGCGACAAGTACAACGTGAGCGACGTCTTCAATGTCAAGGATCTTTCGCCCTATCATGGTGATGAAGATTTCGATCCGAGGACGTATCTTCCCCAAAGGAGGGGAGATGATGCGTATCATCACAAGGTCATCCCCATGGACCAACCTACGTCTCCTACGACTCCACTTGGACCAATGACAAGAGCCCGAGCAAAGGCTATCGAAGATAAGGTGAAGTCGCTCCTTTCCGAACTACCGCTTTGTATGCATGAGACATGGCTGCTACCTCAAGCGGAGACACTATGTGTGATCAGGTACTTGGAGGAAAGCCGTGGGACATCTACATCCAATGGACAAGACGGAGAGGACACCAAGCACGAAGGACAAGAAGAAGAGCTGCCACGGAAGCTACAGCCACGGAGTACCTGATCAGGTACTCGGAGGAAAGCCGCGGGACATCTACATCCAACGAACAAGACGAAGAGGACACCAAGCGCGAAGGACAATAAGAAGAGCTGCCACGGAAGCTACAGCCACCGGACGACCGGCCCAGCCCGGACGTCTGGCCCCTGAAGGTCACGCAAGCCCAAGGAACTCAGGCCACCGAAAGCTACAGGCTCCGGACGACCATCCCAGCCCGGACGTCCGACAACTCCCAGGCTCCGGACGACCGAGCCTCTCCAAATGACCGACGCTACGCCAACAGAACGGAATCTACGGAAATCTGAGGAAGACTAGACGACTGGCAACAGAACCAAATCTACGGAAGTCCGAAGATCTATGGACGTCCAGACCGTCCGGAGCCTCCGGACGTCCGACACCCACCGGACGTCCGACCCCTGGCTGTGTCCAGTTACGGGCTGAGGCCCATGTACCCCTTCACTTCGCCCCCCTTTTGCACCTAGACAATAAATAGACCTCTCCCTCCTCCTAGCTGGGGTTAGCATTGGTTTAGCTCATATGTGAGATAGAGCATTGCTAATCCATACGGATCTCCTCCTCGAGAGAGACTGTGGCCCCTCTTCGGAGACAATCCACGTTGGATTCAAGACCCCCTCTTGGGTGGCCCCATCAAGACCTCCTCACGGAGAAGAACCAGTTACCTCTTGTATCGTCCGTTGTTGGATTCAGATCGTGTATCTCTTTGTGTTTCGAGGATCTAGCATATGTGTGACTTATTCTTGTTGGTTTGAGTGATACTCTTGTGTTTCCCCTCTTGTTCCCTCCTCGTGTTCTTCGTGTTCTTCGTAGGATCCCCTCCAATCATGAAACATCGGGCCACTAGGGTTCTACCCTACATCTATACCGAAAGCATGCGATAGGACAAAGTCCTTCTCAGCACTCTTGAGGACAATCCTCACATTACGTTACCAACCATAAAGATTTAACCAGATATTTAACAGCTATTCAATTTTAATAGGGAGGGTGGAAACACAAGCCATTATTCTATAACTATTATGCAAATCACACTTAGACAGTGTTCATAATTAATTGCACCGAGAATTAAACAAGTTAATTCTACAGTGCGCTCCCACTCAAATCAATATCTCTCATAATTGACTATGAGTGATTCAAGACCCGCATTTCCATTCAACACCACGGTTCGAGATGAACTCAAATGGCGCGAAATTAAATCGGTAGGCAAACTTGCCGATCACATCTCTATGTGATTCTTGTTCATCCTTCAATGTGTGTGTTCTGGGCTCAGGACTGTCCTGCCTGGACATCAAGACAACCAAGTGATCTCGCTGCGAGGTCTCAAATCACCCGCCTCACACTTCTCTAACCGTTCACACCCATGGCGATCATGTGATACCCCGAAGGGATAGGTGCCATGACCGTGCTACTGTTGGGAGAGCACTAACTACTTGATATTTTATGTGAGAGATCACCCTAATAAAAGCGACTACCGCACAATCAAAAAGGGTGCATCATAAGGGATAAACATCTCAGGCAATTCATAATAGCATGATATGGTATAGCCCTTTCCGACGGAGAAGTCTTGTATTTTTCGTCTTCGGCATTTGCGTCGGTGTTCACCTTCGTGAAGATTGTCACGACTTTGTCGATGCACCAGATAATATTGCTATCTCTATAGCTAATAAAATAAGTGCATTACTTATGATTGACAGGCAATTCATTAAAGTGGCAATCATATGGCTCCAGCAATCATGCCGAATCATTACACGCTGGTCATGTTAATCAAATTACATCATATAGTCATCTCATACATAATTAAATTATTATGAGCACTGCTATACCACATCACATGCAAACCATCGTGCAAAACCAAGTTTGGCGCCTCTAATCGGTTCATACCAAAAAGGTTTTACATGGCTTCTAAGGTTTCGAAATGAACCGAAGCTACCAACGTCCATCATCAAGTACGATAATTCAAGTCGCTAGATTAACTTTGCGGGGCGTATGAAACATGAGATAATAAAATCTCAAGCCCCAAACTGAATTTCGTCATACGCATGACCCCCGTGCAGATCATATCTGCATTGCCCTTTTGTCTGTAAAATTTCATCTTTCTTTCTAACTATGGTGGATTTCAACGAACTGTTAGCACTTCGTTGATCAACCAGGATCGTGGATTGCCAGAACATTGAAAATCCAACATGCCTTTATCAAAGATCAGAAATATGCAAATTCCAGGGAAGCAACAAGAACATCGGGTAACAAATTTCATCTGCTACCCGCACAAATAATTTTCAGTAATAGAACTCATCTACTACCTAATTATATTTTGCAACACCCATACATATCTATGATTTCTAGATTGCAACCTGCATCTATGCATAGCACGGCTTTTGATACCACTGTAGGGTAACGCAGCATAAAACAAAAAATTTCCGACCTATGCACCAGCCCAGGACCACTATGGGGACTGCATACAAAGTTTGATCTTTTTTGTTACCGACTCGTAGCGCAGAGGAAGTAGAGTCGGTGACGATCGGCAGCTAGGATATACAACCTCCCAACCGCGAGGATGTATACCCTCATCTGCCCCTCGGACAGCCCTCCGGGAGGCGGTTGGACAGTCCCCCAGACGGTGTCGCGGACAGCCCTTCGGGAGGACCTTCGAAACTCGGACGGTCACTCGGACAGCCCTTCAGGAGGACCTTTGAAACTCGGATGGTCACACGGACAGCCCTTCGGGTTGCACTCTCAAAATAAGACCGAAACTACGATCTCTCTACAGAGTTGCACACATACGGTGTCATCTATCCGACAGGGCTTCGCCGTCCAAAACTAGTTACCACCAGAACCCAGACAGCCTTTCGGCTCTACGAAACTATTTCGTGGGGAGGGAGAGAGAAGCCAGATCATTGCAATGGCACTTGTATGTGAGAAAGAGTGAGTGTGGAGAGTGCCTCTCCACCTCTATTTGTAGGAAAACCCAAGGGGTTGGGGGAAACATTAAAAACCCAAAATGCCTACACTTTATGTCACACATAAAGGGCATAAAGGGCATAAAGGGATGACAAGTGGAGCTCCATGGAGGAGCTGCACCATTGAAGGTCCCACCTTCATGGGGGCCCCCCAAAGGGGGTTCCTTGATCCCCAAGTCCTTCTACAAGCCTTTTGGGAAAAGCCCTAAAAGGTGGCTTTCCATAAAAATATACAAAAAGCACTTTCACTATTCACGACGACATTTTTCAGCGTCCGTTCGAACTGAAAATATTAATGTGGGCTTAGAACATTTCCAGTACCCACTAAAATAATTTTCAACGCCTTCCGAAACAATTCCGGATTAGTGATTTTCATCTGCGAAAAGCATCTGAAGTGGTTTCGGCAGCTCCGGAACATTTCCGGTTTTTCTCCCGAAAAATTCATAGATGTTTCCAGAATAATTTTGGCACCCTCCAAGAATTATCAGGCATGTCCCATAACCAATTTGACTTAATGTAATACCCCGAAACAACTTTTCGGTTTTACCGAAACTATTCCAGTGTTCTCTCTCCGAAACCTTTCCGTTGTGTCTGAAACTATTTCGGTGAATTTCTCTCAGACTCCCTGTCTAGTATTCTACAGACAGATGACCCTTAAGTGTGTGACCCTATAGGTTCGATGAAATATAGACATGACCGGAACTCTTTCCAGTCAATGATCGACATCGGAACCGTGGATACCCATATTGACCCCTATACCCACACGAATGAATATTCGAGTGAACCTCCAGTTGCCGTGTACTATTCCTGTTGCTGCGCAATATGTTACAAATACCCGAGGTGAGATTTACTTGCATCCCCGTGGATCAACAACTTGTCCACTATGCTAGTTACCTCATTACCAGTTTTGTTCTCTTTTCTCGTTTCCGTGTTCCGACATCCCGGTGATCAAATCACACTGTGTCTGGCCATACGATGATGGATACCGTAACACCGAGAGGGCCCGAGAATATCTCTCCATCGTCGGAGGAGCAAATCCGAATCTTGAGCTATCAAGTTACTTGACACACTTTTCCATGAACTCGTAAGCCGCTGTAATAGCCACCCATTTACGGATGACGTTTAACAAACCCCAAAGTTCATGATGCAAATATGAAGAAACTCGATACTCTCATGGTCTAAGGAATTATGCAAACATTAACCATCTCTGTGTTATTGACCACAAACTTCCGACGAAAGCATCTCATAGCATAACATCAATCGGGTCGATTCAACACAAATGTTCTTCTAACATTGTGCTCTCAAAAGTTGCCGGCATAGGCATGCCCATGATCAGGAAAACATAACCATCATGCAACACTTGAGCTAGTCTTAGAGGCCAGACTAGGAATACATTTTACCGTTTATTTTTCCAGACGTGCATATGAGTCTTCCTCTGAGCCTCGTGGTTATTGTAGACTCGAGAACCATAGCAGTTATAGCATGGAACATAAATATAATTATGAACTAGGAGATAATCAATAACATTTATTATTGCCTCTAGGGCATATCTCCTACACGCTCATCCTGCTAGTGCCGGCCCTCCACTCTCGGAGGATCCTGCCGGCTGTGAACAACTGGCTTGTTTACTGGCTGCGGCTAGCAGCCGGTTCTGCTGCCCGCGGCCTCCGCCGCTTAGGGACCGGGAGGTCGCACCATGCTCACGGTGGGGTAGATGGTTTTCGGCCTGCTTAGGGACCGGGACCGGCTGCGACCACGCGGTTGCACGCGTCCTGCTGCGTGTTCGCAGCGTTGAGGAGTTCCTGGAGGCGCGCCATCTGACTGCATCGTTCGTCGCCCTCCAGGTTGTCCAACTCTTCTACCGCCGCCTGGGCGGCGTGCAGGTTCTCCAGTGGGGTGTCGTAGACCGGGCGTCCGACTCCCAGCATGCTGGCTATGGCCGCGCCGCGTTGCCGGATGGCACCGGCTCGGCTGGGCTCAGCCCCAGCCGGCGTGGTGCCCGCTATGCGGTCGATCTCGCGCTGGCTCGCTTCAGCGCGGCGCTTCATGGTCCCCATCTTGTTGGCGCTGTCGAGGAGCTTGACACGGAACTCTTCCAGTGTTGCTCCATCGACATTGGCCGTGACGGGAGTGGCCAGGCCCTGGATTGCTGCACGCAATGGGTCCTGGACAGCCCCGCTGGAGTCCCTCTGTGGCCTGTGACCATGACCTCCGCGACGAGGAGGGAGCGGACCATCAACGAACACCACGTCGCCGGGGAAGGCATCGATGGAGGCCGCGTCTGAGAGGGTGAGCTTCTCGAAGAGCTCGGTGAGGCAGTCGGCGGCTCGCCCATCGGGGGCGGGCTCGTCGAAGAGGCTGAGCTCGCCGAAGAGGTCGACAAGGCGGCTCACGGGGAAGACGGCTCCCTCGTCAGGTGATGCACTGGTGCAAGCTCAAGCGGGGGCGCCAGGTTGGCTGATCAAGCCAGACGCGACGTGCTCGTCAGAGAGGAAGAGGATTCCTGCCCAGAATGTGTCTCCGGCCGATGCTGCGTTAGGCCCCACGGTGGGCGCCAACTGTCGGGGTATTCTCACGATAGATGCCAGGGGGTGGCTTATCATGGATGGGGCCAAGAGGATGTCGTCGGGCCCTGGAAGCGGGAGTGAGCACGAGCTCGATCGCACACGAGACATACCCAGGTTCGGGGCTCTCCGAGGAGATAACACCCCTAGTCCTACTCTGCGGGGTCTTCGCATGATGTCTATGATCAAATGGTGGCCATAAGCTTGCTCCTTGTGCTGTGTTGCTAGAGGAGAAAGAAGGGCAGAGCTGCTACCTTGCTTCTCCTAGCTATGGTGTGTGTGAGTAGAACAAGGGTTGAACCGTTTGCATGGGTGATCCTGGGGGCTTATATAGGCCTGCCCCACATGGGTACAATGGTAATACGGCCGGGTGTAGGACCCGGACGTCGGTGTCTAGGGTCGCCGGGTCCTCCACCGGCTACTGGGGCCCGTCGCTTGGTGGGCCCCGCCGGCTGCCGAGAATCCGGCCAACAGGTAGGGCCCGCCGCCTGCGGGCCACGCTGATTGCCTTTTGCTATAGCATTGTACTTGATGACAGAGGCCTCGTTAGGAGTCGTATGGCTACAGTCCCGCCGCTTGGTCAGCGCACACTGTAGCCATACTCCGTCTCGTCGGAGTAATTGTGTGTGGACTCCGAGGGGAGGGAAGGGCCGGTTGCTGGAGGCCAATCCACCCCCGAAGCCGCCTCTAGGCGAGCACCGTCTTCTGGGAGCTCACGGACAACACTTCAAAAAAATACAGTTTCGTGATGATACGTGTTTGTCACAGTAGGTCACGTTTTCTGTCATGCATGTACATCCATGACGATTTTATGACAGAATCAAGATAGTCATACCTGTCCTGTCGTAGACGTGTTCCCTGACATTACCAAAATTATCATCACGGAAGTGTCCACTTCCATGACGATAAATCGCGCGTCATAGAAGTGATTTCGTCAAGGGTGACCAACACGTGGCATCCACCGTAACGGGTCCCCGTTAAGCTATCGGGTTCCGTTTTGGATCCGATAACCCATTAACAGCCCCCACCAATGGGTATTGTCCACGTGCAAAATCATCATTGGCCGGAGGAAACACGTGTCTGCTCCTCGGTGGGCCAGATGTCGTCCGTCCAATGGAGGAGACATGCCTATGATACGCTGACAAGTGGCAGGGCCCAACAGAGGCCCATATAGGTTTAAAAGGCCAGCCCAGTCAAAGGCCCGTAGTACTTACTCAGGTACTAGTGGGCCAGCCCAATAACGGCCTGTTTAATAAAGGCCCATTTATGACCCGAAGCCAGATCTGGCCCGTTAATTGTTCACCGAATATTTGGGCCCAATTACAGCCCAGTGACTTTCGGCCTGTTAGAGGCCCCATGTAGACATGGGGCCATTTCAGCCTGGTGTGTCTTTCGGCCTAGGAATGGCCCATGCTGCCCATGGGCCATATATGGTCCGACGAGACATCTAGCCCACTAACGGCCCGTGATAAAGGTGGCAACAGTTCAGCCCAACGTGACTTTGGGCCTGTTAAAGGCCTATCGTATATTTCGGCCCGTTGATGCGGCTACTAAGCTTTCGGCCTCTTAAAGGCCCATGATATCAGTGGGCCAACTAAGGCCTGAGATATGTTTCAGGGTGGTAACGGCCCGTCATATAACTGGGCCAAAAAAGGCCCGGTCTACATTTCAGCCTGCTGAAGGCCCATCGACGACTAGTGAAAATTGAGGCCCAACATGCATTTCGGCCTGCTAAAGGCCCATGGTTTCTTCTAGGCCGTAACGGACCAGCAGAATATTCAGCCTGTTAATGGCCCAACGCTACATGGGCCAAACTAAGCGCTAGGTCCAGAAAAGTCCCAACTAAAATTTGGGCCGAATATAGGCCGGAGTAAGTTGTGGGCCTGGCGCAAAGTGTGAAGGCCCAAATGGCCATTCGGGCCCAAGAAAGATGCAGGCCGGCCCAATTGTGGCCCGCTAAAAACCAGGCCCATTAGAGGCGAATGTTTTGGCCCGGTCGACTACATCAGATTTTCTTTCAGATAGCGAATGATGGCAGTAACTAGTAGGAATTAAGAACAAACCTACTCTATACAATAAAGAAATTACGGCATAGCAACTTAGAATAAACCTACACTATACAATAAAGGATTTATGGTATATTACATCCACTGGGCATCAAAGTTCGCTAAGAGGGATCATAAAGCGCAACGGAGAAGCAGATTACAAAAACTTGGCACCATTGCAGCATAACAAAATAATACTAAACCGAGACCACTTCCAAGACAGTTCAAGAAAGGTTAGCCTTGTGCGGGAACTACTGCGCAAGCTGTTGAGCAAGGCTATGAGACCGGCCTAGCATGTCGGTCATAGCTTCCAGGTGTAGCTATTTAGAAAAGAGGTTCTCATTGGTGTTCTCCGTAATCTTTCTTAGAGATAGGACTTCAAGTCGAAGTTGAGTTGCAGAATGCCTTTCTGCTAGGACGTGGGACTGAAGAAGTCGAACCGATTCAGACAGCGAATTCTGTGAGCTTTTCTGACTTCTAGTCTCAAGTAACTTGAACACTGCATCAAGACAAGACTTTGGGATTGTCTCACTATCTTCAAGATGTTTTGCCTTCTTTGCTGCAATATATGTTGGGTTTGTCTCACAGCCTTCAGCAGACTTGTGCATGCCATCAGGCATATCACCCTGAAACAAGCAGAGAGATGATAGGTTTTGCATGTGTATAAACAAAGATGATAACTGTGCTATCAATTCCATCCAATTTCAAATTAGAAAATAAAGAGTAAGTTCAAAATATCAATAGCATAATTTGGCATTGTTCATAATGCGGGGAGCTTCACCACACTACTGGATTACCATGTCAACATAACAAGCATAGATGAAGGGCAAAGACAATCATTGTATCTATTTTGGTTAATGTGCATGGCATGTTGTTCATATCATCAGCCACATTAGTAAGATAAAACATGAGATGACAAGGTGCAAACGTGGGCTGCTTCACCGCGCACTGGATTATAGATCCACAAAACAAGCATACATATAGGGAGTATTGAGTAATGTGCATGGTATGAATAAGGAATTTGGTTTTACAAGTAAAACTTGGAACTTACGGTTCTTGCGAACATGCATTTTGATAGAAACAGCAAACTAAACAGCAGTAAACGATAGGGAGTATGAGCAAATTAAATAGCAGTTGAGGATAAAGGCTTTAGAAGGACTGACTTACATTAACAGTTAACACCGGCTTTATAATGCCCTTCTCCATGTCAAGGGAAGGATAACTCAAGAATTTCAGCACAAAATCTTCTTCATAAGCATTGCCTGTACTCTACACTTTGTAGAGAGTAATTATAGATATGATAAAACTGGAAGGGATAGAGGATAATGAAGATAAGATGCAGATTGATGCTACATAATCAACTACCAATCCCTGGAAGTACAAATGTTACAGGACAAAATGTACTGACAAGGGCAATGGGATACACTTATGCACTGGCATTGTCTGTGTATTCAACTTTTTGGTAAGATTAAATATATATTTGATATTTTTTAGTAAATGGTGGGCGAGGGTGATAAGATGCAGAATGCTACACAATGAACCAATCCCTCTTCCCATAATACAAGAATGTTTTGAATACTCGTGTACTGTACAAAACGTTCTTATATTACGGGACGGAGGGAGTAGCTGCTAATGTAAGTACAGTGATAGACGACGTTCAGTCCTTACAAGAGGACTGCAGAGCTAAACCTCTTCAAAAGCATTGGGTTGATTCTAATTTTATGTAAGAGTCCATACGGATCTTATAATGTCCACCAAATGGATGATAACGAGGCTAACATGTGCAGTGATGCTACATAATCAAACAACTATGGAAGTAAGTATGGTCATACAGGGCAAGAGGTACTCACAAGAGCAATGCAGTGTGCAGTAGAGTTGCGAGATTCTATGGTCCCTTGAGAATGAATGTTCTTCTGCTAAAAAATTTCATACAAGTGAGACGTTAAGGCAAATGCAGAATGTAGTTCAAATTGTAATGTGATATAATAGACAGTACCTTATGCTGCAGACGAGACCGATGTGTAACAAGATTATTCCAGTCACTGTCGGATAAATGTAGCACGGGAGACTTTACAGAAATTTCATTTAGGGGCTGGACATCGAAGTGCGCTTGCCTCAGGTAGGAACGATACTTCATGAACGAGTGCTTGAAAAGCGCAACTAACCCTTGCTCGTCTTGACAATCCAGTTTGGTCCTTGCCTATTTAAAAGAATGAAATCTTGCGTCTTCTCTCAGCAGAAACATATGCAGTAATTACCATGAATAACATTAGTACATTACTTACGCGTAAGTTGCGGAGGAAGACTGGAAATTGTTCTGTGTTTGCGGTATAATCTTTCCATGAAGGAAATGTGCGCACAAAGTTCCTGAGAACAATATAAGCTTCGTCTTCTAAACTTGGAAGAAATGGAACAGGGGTCCTATTTGCTGCAATTGGGGCTCTCTCTAGTTCGAAAAGGGATTTGGCAACTGGATTTGGTGTACTCTTTGCTGGAATGGGGGTCTTGCATCGTAGAGCTGGTGCTATGTCAACTGGCATCATCATACTGTTTGCTCCAGTTGTGGTCTGCTAAGTTGGGGCATCAGAAATGACTAGTGTAGTAGGGCTAGAGTCTGCTAGAGTTGGGGTGTTTTGTGGGTCAGGTGATATTGCAACTACACCTAATGGGCTATTTGATTTATCAAGTGTCACTACCTTTTCCAAATACTTTGCTCGTGCTCCTCCGTGATCAGCAATCGCCCTCTTCCTTTTCAACGTCTGATACACAAGAACAACATTTTAATGGATAAATATGATATGATGACAGATGGAATATGTACTGAAAATGGATACGCTGGACGTATTCACATACACGATGTGTAAAGTAAGCTAATGGCAGTGCAACAAAGTAGAAGCAACGCAAAGCATCAGTTACAAGATATGTGCGACCAATATAACCTTGGAAAGTTAGACCAAGCACCTTGATGGGTCAATAAGATAGGGCATCTGCCTCTGACTCCTCCACTAGTGAGCTACATTGACTTAGGTCTCCCTCTAGCTCAGAATCACTGTTAGGATCATATTCTGAGCATGAATATGTAGGTGGAGAGCGTTTGCATTGCATTGCATCCAGACTTAATTTCAGTCCCTTAATGCCAAGTTTGACAGCCATGGCATTGTTCTGCTTTATTCTTTTCATGCACGCAAGCTCATAATCATTATGATGCTGTTCAGAATCTGAGATTCACAAAAACATAAAAAAGTAGTTAGATTATCTATGGAATGCATTGCGGATTCAACTCGAAGAGTGTCTCCCTATAAACCCCTGCATACGCAAATTTCACCCCCCAACCGTGCTGACCAGACCACACACAGAAATACAAACCCCTGATGTCTCTATAACAGGCTGACACACATTTCAAAACTGAAGTAGGAACATTAGAATCATATCAAATTCATATTTGAACAAATAAACTAAGGAATTATGAGTGGCATAATGTTTAGCTTCAAGGGTGGAGTGCTGGTAGTGCGACACAAAGCAAGTAGGCAGATTGTATTCCATGTAAAAGATCGTAGTCTATGTAAAAGCTGGAAATGACACTTTCTTTCTATACAATGCAATGTTCGTTTCCCACACATGATGGAAGAGAACACACAGAGAAATACTATTCACTCATGTATACGGTTCCAGAATTTTGAGACAGGGTGGTTCACCCTAACAGAATATTGACAACAAATATGACAAGGCAAGCATAGATGTAGTGAATCAGTCATTTACTTGTGAGCTTACTAGGACAAGTATGCAGAATTGTAACTGCAGTAAGAGACCGTCCAAAATATGAATCAAGAAGTTTGTCTAGCTAGCACTTATTATTTGCAACTAATCGACGTGAATAATTGGATATCATATCGAATGAGTAAGAAAGATAAGTAAAATTGTCAACAAACCTGGCCTGCAGTAGTAATCTAGGTCAATGTCACTACGACCAACAATCCAAAATGACTAGTGTCTATTCCTAGGGCCGGAATTTTGAAACCCTGTGAACTTTACAGGTACTAAAGATTACTGAAATACATCTGAATCATTAAGTGTAGGTAGCACTCAGCACACAACAAACCATGATGACAGTCCTGCCTAATGAGTAATGAATGAATTAGAAAATGGGTGATGAGGAGTGGCCGTTAAGTGTTGAGGACGTATCTCAGGATAAATCGGGTTGCCTTAGTGGGTGTTGCACGCCTGAGCCCTGAACGAACTGGGAAGGTAGGCACGGCAGCGCGCCCGGGCAGCGGTGACGCTGTTGGGCGAGCGGCTCTTGACCTCCTGTTAGTCCGGCGGCTCCTCCTAGAGTCACGCCGTCAGGGGATGGCAAGTTGCCGTCGAGGCAGACGGCTGGGGGCGAGTAGAGGTCGGAAGCGCGTAGCAGAACAAAGGGGAATCGGGGCCTGGGCCGACCCAAAATCCCAGGGTGGGCAGGGGCCCATCGTGGGCACCCTGTAGAGATACACACCTGAGCGGCGAACATGCGTTTTCGAAACTAAATTAGGAACATTTAGCTGACCAATTAAATGACTCTGTTTTAATAATATTAGATTCGTATTTGAACAACTAAGCTTGTTTAGCTTGATGGGTGGAGCAGTGCTATTATGACATGAAGCACGTATGCTGATCGTATAGTGATCATAAAAGGGGGAAACCCTAAGCATTTTTTGAGCAAAAGAGGGTTTCCCCTCTGATTTCTATTAAAGAAACCACCACGGAACCAACATGATCAATTAAACCGTATTATGATTGTGCCATGGTAGATTTAAAGCTGCAAACCAGAGAAATGATATTTAGCATCCATTGTTTGCTTCGAACTAAGAACTAAATTATAAGAGCTGAAAAGAAAGTACAGTAACCAAGTTATGATCTATTTTCTGGTTGAGATCAAAAAGTTGAGGAGATATGAAGTACCACCTCTCTTGCGGCGTCGTGTAGGCATCGGGGGTGCGATGCCTGTCGGTGGTGTTGAAGCAGATCTGCGACGGTAGACGGGTGCATCGGGGGATAAGTCACGTTGCGGTGAAGAGAAGGTCGTGTGAGCAGCCTCGGCAAAGAGGACGACGACGCAGATGAAGCGAGAGGACGCGATGCAAGCTCTTGGTCCATCATCGTGGATGAGAAACGTCCATCTCTAGCAGTGGACGACGCGGTCTTGGTAGGCGCTCCGACATGCTGGAGGACGGTGGCGATGGATGGGGTGGAGGACGGCGGTGATGGATGGGGTGGAGGACGGAGGAGGCTGGTGTGGGGATGGTGTTCTACCGTGGATGGTGTATGAATGGGAAAATGGAGGGAGAGGTATGGGGAACCATGTTTTTGGGATGTGCCTTTCTGAAATATGGAAAAGTTAAGAACTTAGCCCCCGTTTAAAATTTGGACGTCTCGTCGGTTGGGGACGGTAATGTCGCATCTCGCCAATATTTGGCCAAAGCGATTTCGGGCGAGGAGAGGGTGTTTTGGCACCCATGGTTGGCGCCCATAGTGTATGAACGGGGCTGACAGGTAGGGCGGATATGTCACGTCTGAGTGAAGTTGCAAACCTGCCCCTATTGAAAATATATGCCTACATCGATTTCGGCCGAATCGAGTTTGTTTGCCGCCCACCGTGTATGAATGGGTAAATGGAGGGAGAAACAGAGGTCTTTCGGACAAGCTTGAATCAAATGTGTTTTGCCGCCCATGTTTGGCGCACACCGTGTCGGAATGGGCCTAGAGGCGGTCGTGTCACGTCTAATTGAAGTTACTAACCTACCCCTATTGAGAGCAGTGGAAATCGGGCCGATGGATTATCCGTGTAAGGGGTAGACTGTAATTTCCATCTCCCAAACGCTTGGCTTCGGGCAGCCGACGTGGAGTGTACATTTTGCCGCTTCTTTCGCATTTTGGGACAATAAGCATCCATGTTTACCCCGGCAACTAAATTCAAATCCATTTTGTATTCCTATACGAATCTTTATAAATCATTCTATGTGTTTTTATATATCTTCAAAAGCACAACAAAGATGTATTGCACTATCATATATGAATATGATTTGCAAATGCCGATACTCGAATTCAGAAGCTAGAATCCAGTTTATGCTGAATTCGAATATTTGGAACACTTTATGTCCAACTCAAATGTCACACGCAGCATAATGTGTACTCCTATTTAGATATGTACACAAGCGATGGATCAAGATTCAAATACCGAGTCAATCAACCAAGAATGTACATAACTAATAGACATATAAACACTTATAGAGTATATGGATCAATAATATCAACTAACATACATAAGCCAGGCCGATGTACTTTTTTTGCTAGAAGAGCATCTTTTTTTAGCGAAGCTAGTACAACATCTTGGCCCTTTCCGATGCGTGCCACTTATGGTCCATCTGTACTACTATTATTTCTGAATGCACATTCAGCCTGATTAGCATATTTGTAGGTCTGGCACGGCAATCAAAATGAAATGTATCCGAGTCTTATCAATTAATACAGACTTGTGCTCGAATAAAATTGCAAACCAAAAAATAAAAAACAATTATTACATGATCTCTAAAACAAATGGTTTGATCGATTACATGAACAAACAACACAAAGGTTATTCAATGATGGAAAGAACATTTCACCTATAATTTACCAAGTGGGAATTTAATTTCCTTTTTTCCTTCAGGACCTTAACAATGCGGTCAGTCTTAGCTTGCTTTGTTTTGAAATCCACCAAATATTTAATGGTTGTCTTGAGTACTGCTTGTGATTGTGTTGTTTGCTTCCTCAACATGTCAACTTCATCTCTAAGTGCAGAAGCAGAATCTCTCTTTACCACTAGTTTAGCCTCTAGAGCATCAGCAGTTGGCAATTCATGATGCACGATTGGGCCGGTGCCACTGTGTGGGATGATACAACGTCCATGGGGACCTCACTCTTTTATCTTGGGCTAACCTGTTTTGCCATTAAAGTTCCGATTGGATTCCGAAAAGTTGAAGTTAGCAAAACATATCAACTAGGAGTTATAACAGCAAACCTATTAAACAAACAAGGAATTAAAGAGTTTCAACTGGATGCTGAAAAGTACTTATTAACATCATTGTAACCGGTTGTTGTGGCAGCAAAGCAGTTAAACAAACAAGTTTGCAAAAGGTACCTGTTGTGGCATTGGAGTTTCTCTTGGATCCTGAAAAGTTGAGTAGCCAGTAATGTTATTAGAGCAACCGGTTGCAGCAGCAAAGCAGTTAAACAAACAAGTTTTGCAAAAGGAACCTGTTGTGGCATTCGAGTTTCTCTTGGATCCTAAAAAGTTGAGTAGTCAGTAACTTTATTAGAGCAACAAGTTATAGCAGCAAACCTGTTACACAAATATATTTTTCAATCTGTACATGTTGTGCAATTGGACTTCCAATTGGATCCTGAAAACTTGAAGTTGGTAAGATGATTACAGCAACAAGTTACAGCAGCAAACCAGGTAAACAAGGAAGTTTCTAAAAACATACCTGTTGTGCCAACGGAGTTTCAGTTGGATCCTGCAAACTTGAATGTTAGCAATCAATAAATAAAGTTTTGCAAGAGCCATAAGAAACTAACATCAAACTAGTAAAACTAACAAGTTTTGGCAACGTATTTAAATACACCTGAACTAGTAAAACTAACAAGTTCTTGGCAACGTATTAAAGTAACAAGTCGGTACCATTTACCAGCAACACAGACATCTGTAAATTTCTTCGATCTAAGCAAAATGATTCCAACAGATATATAAGTTAAAAAGACGGTGTCCATCATATAAACCTGACTGTTGTCTATCTATGAACATGCAAACATTACTAGTGCTACAATTGATAACATCAAACCATTTAAACAAATAGGGTATCAGAACGTAAATTACACGTGAATTCTGCTGCACCCTAGAAGTACATATGACCAGCTATCTACGTGCTTAAGTAGCTATTTAAGTTCGGGCAAACAAGTAATTCTTAACAGTAAGTATCAAACACATAGATAGGCATAGTCTATAATAGGATTAACATGCTATGGCATTATGTAATCAGTAGCAAACTAAATTAAGCCAAGCAACAAAATTGAATAATTTTGCAATAAGTGGCTAACTAAAATTTCGAGAAGCAGGTAACTGAACTTACGCTAGCTCTTTATACAGGCACACTGCAACTTCTTTTTCGCTTACAAGGTTCTACGAAGGAGTCCATGCATGGCATCAATTGCTTGGAACGCAGTCCCAATACATCTTTCTTCCCACACTGCATTGGTAAGTCGAATGGTTAATCTGGTAAGATGGTGCATCCTTGATATGTATATGAGGACGTGTAGTCAGACTAGTTGTAGCCACACACATCGCACTGGCTTTTACTGTATATTTCATGCGATTACATTTGGCTTATTGAGATTTAAGTAATCTACAATAGGATGAAAAGACTGGCATCCTTCACATTATTGGTGAACTCGGTTCATAGAAACAAGCAATTCAACCATTTTGTGGGTAAATCAAAGGCGCCACTGGAATATTTTTCACTACCCCAATCATACACGCAAAAAGGGGCGACACGACCGTAGGGGCTGGTATGGGTGGCCGCCTTGGGTGGCTGGAAAGTGTGCACCTAGTTTGAGTCGTCCAGGTTGGCCCAGGCTAGTTTTGTTCGTCCCAACGCACGAGCAGGCAATGTAAAAAATGAAGAATTTTTTTTCAATCTGGATGGGCCAATAACGTAAGTGCAAGGCATGCCCCATAGTAGGCTCGCGGCCCAAACGAGCGCCTTCCATATCGATCGACAGCAGGAAAATTTCCAATTCGTTCGCTCCAGCCTCCAGTCTGGTTCGCTCCTAACCTAGCCGCCGCTGGACAGACCGACACAACACTTCCTCGCGCCCTCGTTGGAGGGTGGTCGCCGGGCTTCAAGCGAATGGAAGGACAAGAAGATGAAGATCCAACCCTGGGTGTAGCCTGCGTGGGAGGCAGCGCCGGCAGCACGGGCATGGCATCGAGCTTGCGCAAACGGACAGTCGCAGCTTGCAAGAGCAGCATGCGCAACGAGCAAGTACATCACATCCCTGATTATATCTAATTGAACTATTCAATTTCTGGCCAATAGTTAAACCTGATGATGCTGTAAAACTGCTTGTATGCAGGGAATCTATGAGAAAATGGAACCAATTTCTGCTTATTTTATAACTCCCCCAATCAATACTGAACTGACTGAATCTGATGTATCTAATCAAGTTTCCGGTGCAAACAAACAAGCTCATGTTGTTCTTGAGCCTGAAGTGTCTAATAAATAGACTGCTAATGAAGGATTTGATGCAAACATTTTACATGCTCCTGGTGATGAACATATATTGTCTGATGAGGGATCTAATGCAAGCATTTTGCAAGCTCCCATTGAAGGATTAAGTGTCTAATGATGATCTTCTATGTTGAGAGAGACACAGAGATTTGCAGGCATTGATGACAAGCAAATTATAGTACATTTTCATGGCTTGAGGAAACATCGAGGCCATCTACCAGAAAGTCCCTGTATCATGACAACGTAGCATAAATACTTTTCTAATCTGTTGTTTGAAACTATTGGCATACTTGTGCAGGATAGATATATTGATATGCAGTTTGCACACTGGTTATAGGTGCAATTACACTTCGATATTTTCAGCCAGAGAACGAATAATTCAAGCAGGTACAGACCATGTTAGTATTCCTTGTACACCATGTTGCATTTTGTGTTTTTTGGTGCTTGCATCATTTAGTGTTTTATAATCTGAACTACTTTGGATCATTAGCTGGTTTTCAAAGTACATGTAGCTTCACATTTCTCAAGTTATGCTGATTTCCGGAGTGCAAGTGCCTTCGTATTTTTTAAGTTAAATTTTCGCGCCTGGTAACTTGAATTCGTGGATCCGCCACTACACACAAATCATACACGCAGGCCAGTACGAATTAAATGAAATGCAGGGACTTACGCTAGCTCGTTGTACAGGCTCACTGCAGCTCTGCTTGCGCTTGGGATGTTCCATGTACAAGTCCATGTTACCACTTGCTTGGATTTGCAGGCCTTGTGCTCCTTGCATCCCCCTCTGCATTTTTGACACGGTGAATGGTTGATCAAGTAAGAGGAATCGACCTTGCTGTTGTACCGGAGGACAGATACTTACAAGGTTATACAGGTGTGCAGGATGTGTACCAGATCCCGTAGCGCCATCATGCTTCGCTAAAAAATGTTTTTTCTTGTTTCAGATGATATCTCCAGAAGAAATAAGAGTTAAAGTGAGAGTTGCATAGGCGTGTAAGCTAAGAGAGAAGTGAAAGGATATCCAAACATCGTCGGAACAGTGCACAAGGGAGTGATGTGTGGATACCTAGTTCGGGCGGGCATTTGGGCATGCTCGTCTAGCTAGAGTGTGGGTCACTTCAAAGCCGTTGAGGGTGATGCACTGGCGTTGGCTGGCCGCGCACAGACACAAAACTTCAGTGGCAGCGGAGCGCTATGATGCGGTGGACGAGACCGTTGATGAAGCCCCAACGGCCTCGGGGGGTGGAGGTGCGACGAAGTGCTCGGTGAAGTAGCCCCGATGACGTGGGAGACAGAGTTGGTGAAGTGCACCTGATGCGGTGGAAGTCAGTGTCTGTGAGGCATGCCGGTTGCGGCGGTCGATGTTGTCGGTGGACCACCCGGTGCGGTGGACGAGGGCGTAGATGAGGTAGCTCCGGTGCCGTGGTGAAGCGCGACCGTCGTCTTCGCCGTCGTCGTCCGGCACAGAGGTGGGTAAAGAGACGAGACGAGGGGCGATTCGAACTTTGCTTGGGTTGGCGGCGAATTAGGGATTTGAGCAATCTGGGCACAGAAGGGGACGGTGGAGAAGGGAGATTTTGCAGGGCTAGAATTGGGTCCGCCAGATATTTCGATCCGAAATGTGGAAGCGCGAACTTATTTTGTCATCGTTCTTTTTTGGGGGGGAGGGGGGAGGGAGGGGGTGGGTGGCTGGGTGCTAAGCGTCTGTACGACACACGCGACCACCACGACACGATCCTGGTCTGCCTGGTGTGCCTACATTTGAGAATGCAAACGAATCTTCTTTCATTCGCAAACGAATCTATATGTATTACCATGCCCGTGTTTTCCTTGCAAATAATTAGTCATTCGAAACAAGATACTATAAATTAATTAATGAGGAGTTATTTGAAAATAAATTGATACGGTATCCACGGTATCCACGCTAACGTGGATTAGAGTGTGTGTCACATAATTAGTTATTTGAATTAGAGTGTGTGTCACATAGCGATGTCCAATTCTAGCGTGGATTTCGCATTTCACGGTATCCATGCTACTTTTTTAATACAAATTCATATGTATATGATGAACACCATGGTAGTGAGAAAACTTTTGGATGGATTCAAACATATGACCTACAAAATAGCACAACAATCGAGTCAATGTCAACTTTTGACCTAGTATGGCACGAATTCGGCATGGTCCTCAGTTCAAATCTTACAATGTACACCAAATTGAAACATCGATATTAAGTCTCATAATATATACATTCAAATGTCTTTTTTAGCCCCACCCCCCCCCCTCGGCACACACGCTACATACTTCCTGTATCGGTCAATCTTCCTCTCCTAACCACCTTAGGAAGCTATCGGTTTCCAACACACGTTCATTCTTTCTCTCCATGTTTCGATCTCTAACTCTCTCAACTACACAACCCCCTTTTTCCACTCTGTTACCAAATGTATTTACCTCACACACCCGCCATTGCACCCCATGCCGAGCTCTCTCTCTCCCTCCCACCCTCTCTCGCTAGATACATGCATTGCCTATCTAGCTCCCCAACCTCTTGTGCGCACGTACACACATTGTCTATCTAGGTCACTCCCTCGAGACTGTCTCACTCTTTCTTCTGCACGGCGGGCCACACTCGCTCAATCTCGCTCTCTTTATCTGAGTCTCAATTAACCTCGTTTTCTTTCACACACAAATGATATATCTCCTTGTTCGGGCCTCGATCAACACACTCTATACTCTCTCACGCAGATTGTCTATCTAGGTCAGTCCATCCAAGCCGCCCCACTCTTTCCACCTCATGGCGGGGCCACGCTCGCTCAATCTCTCTCTCTCTCCCTCTCTCTCCCTCTCTATGTCTCGATTGACCTCGCTCTTTCTCGGATACAAACGATATATCTCCATGTTTGAGCCCAATTCGACATATTCATATTGTATACTCTCTCACGCACATTGTCTATCTAGGTCACTCTCTCCAACCGGTCTCACTCTTTCGATCGCACGATGACCCACTCTCGCTCAATCTCTCTTCCTTTATATATGTGATCGATTGACCTTGCTTCCTCCCATGCAAAAAATATATCTACTTGTCTATGACTGGATCATCTCTCAAGCTCTATCTTACAGCCCTCACCCTTCCCAAAACTCAATCGGACAATATCTCTCTAGAGCATATATATCTTTTTAATGAATGTCGGACCACACTCACTTTGTCTTTCTATCTATATGTCTCTAGATTGACCTCGCTTTCTCACACCGTATCTTCCACACATTGAAGCTACCTCTGGATCCCTCGCAAAGCCGGAGCTATTTACATTCCGAGGGGACTCCAACCTTGGATTAATTTGTGTAGGCATTTATTCCAGTGGGTCTAGATTATATTTTCATAGCAGTCGACCCGCAACTACTCCAAACACCGTTGCAACCCCCGCACCTCCCCCAATTGATTTCCCTCTGGCTCGGTCATCGCTCTCTCGCACGTCATTTCTCGCCTTCAATGTCGCACCATGGTATTATTGCAAAAAATTATGTTGTTCTCTTTAATTATTACAAATAAGCTACAAAACTACACACCGATAGTTCGCCTGGAAATGGAGCAAATTTCGACCCACAATTTAAAGTGCTACAAACTACACACCGAGGGGCCCACCTGTCATGAACAAATTTGGACCCATATACAAATTAAAAAATAAATGACGAGGATCGAACATGCGACTAGGGCATTCATGCCGCACGTCAATAGGAAACATACGTAGAACAACAATGTTTGTTGTACCCCCCTTTGTTCATATAATGTTTTTATATTACCACAACCTATTTAAGGATAACATTTAATATTAGTTTTAGTATATTAGTGGGACCGGCTCGTTAGCACGTAGTATTCGCCTTCACTTACTGGTGGGTTCTGTGTGTGCTCTCTCTCTCTCTCCTCCCCTTCTGCGTTTAGACGCACGGGCAAACACGAAGAACTCATGGGCGATGTTGCCGTTGACCATATCTGGACGCATTCACAAGTTACGGCACGAGTTTCACGTACTAGTAGTACTAGTCAATGTGTACGTGCAATGCTTGTTAATTTGGAAGTATATTAAGTGCATGCGGATATTAAGTAGGATATTATTTGCCTGTTATTATGTGATTAGCACTATTTTTGGCATGAAATGAACTGCACGCTAAACGTGTTGAGCACTCGACATTGAAGAAGTCTAGGTCGTTGGATGAGAAGGAATACATGTGGCTTGATGACGTTTTATATTTAATTTGATACGGCTCTAGCAGAACATTCATTCGATCAAACCATAGACTTCATTCAGTCTGACTCCGACTTTACATTCATACGACGATCGATCTAAAATAAGCGGAAATGATAAACGTTCGGATTTTAAGCATGGCAATCCGAACATATTTCATGACAAATTTAGATTACGCGGCGGAGGCGGGGGCGTCTTGCGGTGGGAAGAGGCTCCTCTGCCGTGCTCTGTGTGTCGTCAGGAAACTGACCGACGGCAACGGCGACGGCGGCGTCTTGCACCGGTGTTGGCGTACTCCTGGATGTTGGCCCTAGCTTCAAGGAAGGCCACAATGTTCTGGACTCTGGTCTCCAGGAGTGAGTCAACTGGCGGGAGGAGGCTACTGGCATTGGTGCAAGGATGCGGTCGACCGCGGCCATCCATGGAGCTGAGGGGGGCACTGACACCCGCGCGGGGACAAGCGCAGGCAACGACGCGGCGGAGACATTCATGTGCACGGGCATGGGCACGGGCGCGCACATCAGTGCATGCGCAGGCGCATGCGCTAGCAGGTGCACGGGCACCGGCACGGGCGTGCGTGTCAGTGCACTCGCAGGTGCATGCACTCGCAGGTGCATGCACTCGCAGGTGCACGGGCGCGTGAAAGTCGCCGGGGACCTCATGGAACCCCGTGGCATCAAGATCGGCGAGGATGTGCGGCTCCCAGCCCATCAATGCCACGGGGATGGGCACTGGCGCAGTCGGGGCGACGGGAGCGGGGACAGGCGCGACGTCTTCCCACAAGGCCGGTTCAAGGTCGTCCCAAAGCGCCTTATATTCTTGAGCCTCTGGCTGGGTGTCTTCCTCTGGAAACTGGAAGACTAAGGGCATACCATCGTGATGCGGCATGGCGTACGGTTAGGTCAGGCTGGTTAGAGGTAGACGACAGGAGAATCGGAGAGTAAGAGAGAAGATTGTAGCGATAACGGGTAGTGTGGGGTTGATTTTAAACTGCAGCGCCGGCGACATTAAAAGTGGGTGCTGTTGGGACGTAGGTGGGCGGCCTCTCGGTGAGCCTGCGTAGCGGTCTGCTCGCACGCCTCCCTGTCAGTTGGTGCAGCGGTCTGCTCGCACGCCTCCCGTCGACTCAAACGCTTGCTCGGACGACACCTGCCGATGAGAAGCGGGACTCGTGGCGGCACGTAAATGCCCACGGTTTCAATAGTGAAAGCGTTCGCCTTAACGTGATAGGTATTTGTTCCAAAATACCTTGGCTCTTCATTTGTGAAACTTCTCATAAGCAGCTTGTCTCAAATTGAAGAAAATAATTACGTAAGAATATTTGTGCCATATCACGTGACCATGCTCAGTTTCATGAATTTATGGTCACTTTTGGATTTTCTGAAATTTAAAATCCAGGATTCGAAACAATATCATAACCTGCATCATGTAATAAATTTTCAAGCGATACATATGTCCTGTTGTATTTCATAAGAAATGATTTGGTCAAAAAATTTGCTTAGTTAGACTTCAGACAAGCTATATATGCAGAGTAAAAGGATAATCCCTCCGTACCAGTGCATTGCCTGATATATTAACTCAAGTACTAGGCACGAACAAACAGGCTCAATTCTGTGCTCATCCTAGTGTAGAACTAGTACTAGGAACTACAGTTGACGGGTGACCTTGGGGAGCGGCGACCGAGGGAATTGAACCGTGTTCGGCACGGTAGGTAACATTGTCTAGTTACTAAAGCATCCCTCCATTGTTCATCGGTAGTCATTATGGACCGGGGACATCAGGGGAATTTCCTAGGGCTGGAATTCTGGCCGCCAGATATTTCGACTCGAAACGCGGAGGCTCGACTGGTTGGGGTTGGCTAATGGACGTACCACGCATGCCACCAGAAGGACACAAGCCTGGTTTTCTTAGGATCAACATGAGTCAAGGTCTGGCTGGTACGCCGTTGGGTCCTACCATTCGAGAATACGAAAGGAATCTTTTAAATTGCCGAACGAATCTATGTGTATTACAATGCCCGTATTTTCCTTGCTAATAGTAATCTCAACGTACTAATTGATTTATGATGAGTTCTTGAATTAGAGTGAGTTTGTCATCTCAACGTGGATTTTACATTTCGTGGTATCCCTAGTAAGTTTTTCGTTGCAAATTCAAATTTAAAATATGAATGTTATCGTGGTAAGAAAACTTTGTATGTATCAAGCATATGACCACACACACACACACGAACACAACAACAATCCAATAAGTATAGTGCATCTATTTTTCCAAACCATGCATGTACGACATCAATTCAAAAATACTCCTTCTGTTCCTAAATATTAGTCTTTTAGAGATTTCAACAAGTGACTACATACGGAGCAAAATGAGTGAATCTACACTCTAAAATATGTCTATATACATCCATATGTGGCAGTCCATTTGAAATCTCTAAAAAGACTAATATTTAGGAACGAAGGGAGTAAAATGTAAGACATGCATGGTCCTCAATTCAACATTTAAAATGAACAGGAAAGTGAAACATGAATATTAAGTCTAGTACTACAGTACATGCAAATGTTGTGTTTAGGCGGAGCTATGTAGATTGTCAGGGGTTAACACATGGACCTTAGATAAAATCGTGAAGCTCTATTTAGGATTGTTTAGATTATATTTGTCCCCATCCTCCCAAACACCGATTGGTTGTGCACCCCCCTCCTCCCCGGGAGGATATCATGTGCCCCCACATCTTAGATGCTATATTCTGATACGAGTTGCTTGGAGCTTGTAGATCTGAGATATAGCAGCTCACATGATGTCTTAATATTTTTACAGGAAACCTTAATGAGTTTGAGAATTGCACACAATTTGTACAAAAACTACTCAGACGCCCTTGGATCCCATATCCAATGACCTCGAAGCTCGTATCACCATAGCATCTAAGATGAAGGAGGACATCATATTCTCCTGTATGCAAAAATATCATGTGCTACCACACCTTAGATGCTTTGGTGATACAAGCTCTTCGGAGCCATTGGATTTGTGACCCAACAACTCCTCAGTGGTTCGAATGTTTTTTTACAGAAAAGCCCCCAAAGAGTACGGCCACTGCTTACAAGCACAAAGACTGCTCAGATGCCATTTGATCTCGGATCAAATGACCTCGAAGCTCGTATCACCGTAGCATCCAAGCTGCAAGAGCACCTGATGCTTTCCCGCACGGGAGAATATGAGGTGCTCCCGCACCGTAGATTCCATCGTGATATGAGTTCACGGAGATCTAATGGCTCACAGTAGGAGGTTTGAATGTTTTTGCAATATACGCCTCAGAGAGTTTGGGAATTGCGCAGAAAGTACAAGTACTACGCATGTGGTATCTAATGACAGATCATACGACCTAGATGCTCGTATCACTGTAGCGGCTAATTAAGCTACGGGGAGCACCTAGTATGAGCAACGGGGAGCCGTTGGATCCAAGATGCAGCGGCACACACGAGGCCTGAATGTTTTATTTGCAAAAGAAACCTTGGAGAGTTTGGAAATTGCGCATAATTACAAAGACTACTCCAAAGCCATTGGATCTCAGTTCCAACGATGTAAAAACTCGTATCACCATAGCATCTAAGCTGCGGGGTGGATGTGATATTCTATGCCTCTGTCATTTTTGTTCGTAAACTTGCAAAATACGTGTAACTCGTGGCGTTACTTGTCTAACCGCGCAAAGTGTTTGTTCAAAAAAACCATCCTACACTGAAATGTCGTAACAACACACGGGCGTCCCACTTGTCATTGATCAAATTTGGACCTAAAACTAACAAATCTAAAAGATGAGATTTGAACTGGCAACCTGGACTACAAAGCGTAAGTCGATAGCCTGAAACCACAATGGTTGTTGGCTTTGTCCCATAACTTGATTATATACAGTATTACGTTGAGTAGAGTAGAGGGAGTGCCTTGTCAACACGTGCATGACCGTTGACCCACTTACTGGTGGGTCCCAGGTCTGTGATCTCTCTCTCCTCTCCATCGTCTAACCTTTAGACGCACGGGAACAAACGAAGAGCGGCGCTAGCTTGCCGTGGTGTTATTATAACTAAAAAAAGCTTGGAAAATAGAAGAATCTCCTAGAACAAGAGACGTTGTGGCTAGTCGAGATGGAGCTAACCACACCTATCCTCCGTGCCACGTTAGCATGATGAAGCTGTGTGGCTAGTGGGGTGTTTTCGACCGACTGGCTGGGTCCCGAGGTCGAACCATAGGTACTACCTCTGATACAGTATATTTTTACACACACATTTTTCCTCCGTGCCGAGACGTGGCACACCCTATCGTGCGGTTCTGGGGTCCTCCCGGGTGTTGCACGCATATATTCTTCCTTGCCGAGACGCGGGACGCCCTACCGCGCATTTTCTGGGTCCTCCTCCGTCATAGTGCCAAACCAAGTAAATGAGTCGTCAAATCACGAAAGACCACCTTTCCCGCCGAGTATATCAGTGAAGCACGGTGGCTAGATAGTTGGGCTAGTGCGACCGATTAGCTAGGCCACCACCACATTTGTTTTTTCACCCCTTTTTTATCTCCTTGCCGGCAGGTAAATTTAAATATCCACCGCAGCATTGCTCTGGTGTTTGGGTGCGGCAGGTTTTTAATTTTTTGATTGACGGGAGCAGGCGCAGCATGATTTTTAATTTTTTGATTGACGGGAGCAGGCGCGGGAGCAATTAGTCACGATGACTCCGCCTGTAAAACCCAGTGCTCCTTGATGTGAGAAGTCGTCGACTGGTGTTTTCCCATGGTGAAAACCAAAAGAATCCCCGCTCCTCGGCTGGCTCCCTCCGCCTTCCCGTAGATTGCATTGCTGAAAGTGCAACTATCCCTGGGTGGTTTTGGTAATTCCTAACAACATATAGCTCATTGAACTAATGCTGTTTCAAGATTATCATTTCAGAAAGTTCAATGATTGGCATGGCATGGACTAGAAATGTGGACCCCTCAAAATGCTAAGGACACATATTGGCTCAAGCTCAAGACTCTAAATTTTCATTTTAGTGATCCAAGATCACATTGAGTCCATAGGAAAAGCCAATACTATTAAAAGGGGATGATGTGTTGCCTAATGGCTTGCTTGCTCAAAATGCTTAGTAATATGCTCCAAAGCCCTCAAACACTTTCTCATTCCACATATGTCCTAAACCTAAAGTCAATCTCGGCCCCACCGAAACGATCTATCCGGCGCCACCGAGTTCTCTTGACATAGCCACTGTCAGAAACCCTAGTCACATCGATCTCACTGATAGGGATCTCGGTCTCACCGAGATGGGATTGCAAACTCTCTGTTTCCCGTCGTAACGTTTCGGTCCAACCGAGATGAGTGATCGGTCCCATCGAGTTCGCAATGCAAACTCTCTCTTTCCCTTTCGTAACGTGTCGATCTCACTAAAATGAGCGATTCGGTCCCACCGAGTTTGCCTGACCTACTCTCTTTTTGCCTATTACAAAAATCGGTCCCACCGAGTTTATGTGATCGGTCTCACCGAGATTAGGTTATGCCCTAACCCTAATGAAATCGGTCCCACTGAGTTGATCATGTCGCTCCGACCGAAAAGCCTAAGGTTCACATTTTTCAACTAAATCGGTCTGACCGAGTTTCTCAATTCGGTCCCACCGAGTTGATCATGTCGGTCCCACCGAAATGCCTAACGTTCACATTTTTGAACTAAATCGGTCCGACCGAGTTTCTCAATTCGGTCCCATCGAGTTTGGTAAATTATGTGTAACAGTTAGATTTTGTGTGGAGGCTATATATACCCCTCCACCCACTCTTCATTCGTGGAGAGAGCCATTAGAACATGCCTACAATTCCAGCATACATTTTCTGAGAGAAAATCACCTACTCATGTGTTGAGACCAAGATATTCCATTCCAACCACAAGAATCTTGATCTCTAGCCTTTCCCAAGTTGCTTTCCACTCAAATCATCTTTCCACCAAATCCAAATCAGTGAGAGAGAGTTGAGTGTTGGGTAGACTATCATTTGAAGCACAAGAGCAAGGAGTTGATCATCAACACACCATCTATTACCTTTTGAAGAGTGGTGTCTCCTAGATTGGTTAGGTGTCACTTGGGAGCCTCCGACAAGATTGTGGAGTTGAACCAAGGAGTTTGTATGGGCAAGGATATCACCTACTTCGTGAAGATCTACCCTAGTGAGGCAAGTCCTTCGTGGGCGATGGCCATGGTGGGATAGACAAGGTTGCTTCTTCGTGGACCCTTCGTGGGTGGAGCCCTTCGTGGACTCGCACAGCCGTTACCCTTCGTGGGTTGAAGTCTCCATCAACATGGATGTACGATAGCACCACCTATTGGAACCATGCCAAAAATCTCCGTGTCTACATTGCATTTGCTCCATCTAAACTCCTTCCTTTACCTTCATATGCAATATTTTTACATTCCGCTGCTATACCCTTAGACTTGCATGTGTAGGTTGATTACTTGACTTGTGCTAAGTTGCTAAAATCTGCCAAGACTTAAAATTGGGAAAAGGCTAGATTTTTATTTGGTCAAGTAGTCTAATCACCCCCCCCTCTAGACATACTTTCGATCCTACAAGTGGTATCAGATCTTTGGTCTCCATTTGTCTTGATTTCCATAGCTTTGGTGATCATAGCCTTCGTTTCACAACCTAGGAGTGTATGGCATCTAGCGAGGGAAATTACCACCGTAGAGGTCCTTACTTTGATGGTACGAATTTTGCTAGTTGGAAGCACAAGATGAAAATGCATATTCTTGGACATAACCCCGCCGTTTGGGCTATTGTGTGTATTGGCTTGCAAGGTGAATTCTTTGATGGGAGAGAATCGAACCGTGAAGCTACCGTGGAAGAGTTGAAGATGCTGCAATACAATGCTCAAGCTTGCGATATCCTCTTCAACGGATTGTGCCCCGAAGAATTCAACAAAATCAGGCGTCTTGAGAATGCAAATGAAATTTGGGATACTTTGATTGATATGCACGAGGGTATCGACTCCGTCAAGGAATCCAAATTGGATGTGCTTCAAAGTCAACTTGACAAGTTCAAAATGAAGGATGGTGAAGGTGTCACTGAAATGTACTCTAGGCTTACTCTCATCACAAATGAGATTGCCGGCTTAGGAAGTGAAGAGATGACCGGTAGATTCATCATCAAGAAGATCCTAAGAGCCTTGGATGGAAAATATGATACCGTTTGCACATTGATCCAAATGATGCCAAATTACAAAGATCTCAAGCCAACGGAAGTCATCGGAAGAATTGTCGCTCATGAGATGTCACGCAAGGATAAAGAAGAGCTTCACAACAAGTCAAGTGGTGCTTATAAAGCCTCATGTGATGCTCCTACATCATCAAGTGAGAAACAAGCCCTCAATGAAGAATTGAGCCTAATGGTGAAGAACTTCAACAAGTTCTACAAGAGTAGAAGCAAGGAAAGAAGTTCCAAGTCAAGGTCCTACAATGACAAAAGATCTTCGAGTCGTGAGCGTAATTGTCACAATTGTGGAAGACCCGGACACTAATCCAATGAGTGTACGGCTCCCTACAAAAGAAGAGAAGACTCACCTAAAAGGAGAAGTAGAAGAGAAGAATCACCACCAAGAGAGAGGAGGAGTAGAGATAATCGTTATGAACGAAGAACCTCTCGGAGAAGCAAGGATTCGGAAAGGAAGGACAAATCATCAAGGAGCTACACAAAACGAAGACATCAAGCTCATGTTGGTGAATGGATATCCGGCTCCGACTCCAACCATCACTCCGAAAGAAGTTATCACTCTGACTCCAAATATACTCAAGATGAAGGTGTTGCCGGTCTAGCACTTGTGTCAACCAACTCCTACGACATATTTAACTCACCAAATGAAGGAATTGGAAGATGCCTCATGGCTAAAGGCCCAAAGGTATCACACCTCAAGTATGTTGATTTCAATAGTGATGAAGATGATTTGCTGGGTGATGATGATTTACTTGTTGACAACTCTAGTGATGAAAACTATGATGAACTTGCTATTAATCATTCCAATGAAGATAAAATGAATGACGATGATAGGAAGGAGATTGAGCGTCTGACTAAAGAACTAAACACTCTTAAGTTAGCTCATGAAACTACCTTGGAAGATCATCGAGAACTTCTAAAGACTCATGAGAAGCTACGCTTTGACAAGCTCAACCTTGAGCAAGAGCATGGGTTCTTAAAGGCTATCAATGATTATCTTCGCAAGAAAAGTTCTTCTTACATTGCCAAGCGTTTACTCTTGTCTACTTACATGCCACAAGTAAAATCTAGCAACAAGAACAAGAAAGATTCTTCTTCTAGTAGTAACAATAATCATGCTAAATCCAATATTGTTGCTTCTAGTAGTTCTCTTGATTCCACTAATGATTCTCTTAGCCAAGTTACACTTGAGCAATAAAATAGCTTATTGAAGGGAATTATAGAGAAAGGTGTTTACAAGAGCCTTGTCGGGAGTAAGCATATGCAAGCAAGGAAGGCACCGAAAGAATCAAGGTGTTGGTTTTGAACGAAAGTTCAATGCCAATTGAGTTGAGTGGGAAGAAGATCAATACCCCAAGACGAAGTTTGTTCCTCAACAAGAGAAGTATGATCCTACTTCTTTCCAAGGAACACAAGCTCAAGATGATCTTCCGCCACAAGACCACAAGCAAAAGGGCAAGGACAAGCTTCAAGAGGAGATTGATGCATTTGAAGAAGCTCCTAAGGAATTTGGTCAAGTGGGTTCCCAAGACTAAATCAAGTTCTACTACATCAAGTACGACTACAACTCCAAGGATTCCCATCAAGTTGATGTGGATCCCGAAGAAGAAGAACTAGAGAGTTCTTGAGGGTGACTCCGCCAACATACTTCACTCATATCATTTTGGCAAGGACAAGTGCAAACAACTTCCACATCTTGCACTAGTTCAAGGAGTCACAAACCCTCTTGTTGGTAAGACAAGGGACAAGGTAACCCAATGCTTTCATGGACATCATCTAGTGTGAACATTACTCTATGTCTATGGATATCCTTGTTTGTTCCTTGTGGGACTAACCCGTGTAGGTATTGAAAGTGCAACTCACTCCAATGGATGGCTCCAAATGATCTACATCAACAATGAGCATCCACATCTTCAACATCTACATGAAGTCATCATCGACAAAACCCAAGGTTAGTTCATCCCTCTTAGGGGGGATATGACATCTAGGGGGAGATTTACTCTAAGATTTGAGCTAGAGCAACTCTAATGGTGTGAACACAACAATGCTTTATGTAAAAGTGGTAACCCCACTTGTGCTTAAACCATGAGTATGACCTATGATCAAATGTTCTCATTTGACTCCTAAGTCAATATACTCATATATAGATGACCTAGTCATCGCCAATTGCTTGATAGATGCTAGAGTGTTTGTGCACGCTTTGCCACATATTTCATTTGTCATTTCATTGTGTGAGCATGCTAGTTGCATATTTTTCTCATTCGAGGACATCCATTTGTTGCTTTGGTTGTTTGGCCCTTTTTCTTTTGCCAAATGGATGGACAAGAATGCCTAAGAACCTCCTCTAGCTATCTATGCTTTTCTCGTCTCAAACTCTATTCGTGCTACATCACAAAGTTTGATCAAGTCAGATTCGAACCACTCTGTGTGAGGAGCACTCGGAGTCCCCGATTCGTCATAGACTTAAACTTCCAAAACCTCTCTGTGCATTTCGGTCTGACCGATCCATGTACTTCGGTCACACCGAGTTCACTGAGTTGATCTAGGTTTTCAATCTCAATGCAACCGATTAGAACTTTTCAGTTACACCGAGTTGCAGTAACCGCTTGCAATTCTGCATCTCGGTGCCACCGAGTTGATCATGTCGGTCCCACCGAAAAGCCTAACATTCACATTTTTTAACTAAATCGGCCCGACCAAGTTTCTCAATTCGGTCCCACCGGGTTTGGTAAACTGTGTGTAACGGTTAGATTTTGTGTGGTGGCTATATATACCCCTCCACCCACTCTTCATTCGTGGAGAGAGCCATAAGAACATGCCTACACTTCCAGCATACATTTTCTGAGAGAGAACCACCTACTCATGTGTTGAGACCAAGATATTCCATTCCAACCACAAGAATCTTGATCTCTAGCCTTCCCCAAGTTGCTTTCCACTCAAATCATCATTCCACCAAATCCAAATCGGTGAGAGAGAGAGAGTTGAGTGTTGGGGAGACTATCATTTGAAGCACAAGAGCAAGGCATTCATCATCAACACACCATCCACTACTAGGGAAAAGCTTATACACAGAATCTTAGCAGTAGCGCTGGGTAAAATGAGGCGCTGCTTCTACTTAGTAGTAGCGCGTGTCACTAAGACGCGCTACTCCTATCGTTTTAGCAGCAGCTCATTTTAGCGAAACGCGCTGCTGCTAAGTTTGAACTGGGGCATAATGGCTAGCCCCACTTAGTAGCAGCGCGTATACAGATACGGCGCTACTGCTATGCTCTGTAGTAGTAGTGCTTTTATTCTACACGCGCTACTACTAACCCTACCTTATCGTCCCCGCGCGACCGACCCCCCTCACTCTCCCTCTCACTCACTCTCTCCCCCGCGCCCCCGTCGTCCGCCACCGCCGCCGTTCCCCGACGACCGCCGTCGCCCGTAGCCGCCGTTCCTCCTCCACCGAGGTAGTCCCTCCTCCCTCCTCCCCTCCTCCCTCCTTCTCCGTCCGCCCCCTCCTCCCTCCTCCACCGGGCGCC